>NW_026516041.1:0-15334 GCF_023601865.1 Aspergillus affinis | reverse complement strand
TCGGCGAAGCGCCTGCATAGCCTGTCGTTTCAATAGATAGGCTTCATCAGGTTAATAGAATTTTGATTGATTGATTGTCGTACCATCGCTTCAGTGTTACCCCAAGTGCAATAGCACTGAGCCCAGCGCCAATACAACCGATCTGACTGCAACATGCCAGGAAAGGGCCCTGCTCAAAGCAGGTGCTGGTAAACTTGCTGGAGCCATGTTGGTAAAAGAATTTGCTTCAACTGATACCAAATCTAGAGGTGGATTAGTGTTTTTATAATGAGAATGGCATTGGAGGCTTCTAAAAAATATACCGAATCAGTCTATTTAGCATTGGAGTTTCTGCGAACAGTTGTAGACGGTAGAACCGGCCCGGAACAGAACCAATTTTCAGTTCAATATATATCTTTATCAGTTTTTCAATGAGTGAGGCCCTGCCCCTATCTATTTAAAATTCTTCTCTAGAGCTTTTATCCTTCCAAGAAATCCCGACATATAGGAGAGAAGATGCGTACGGTCGACCAGATTGAACTAATGCGGACTAAAGTATGTACGCGGTATAAGCCTGGTCAGATTGAGATTGTGGGCGTTATAAGTGCCCAAATTGTTGGATTCGTGATACCTGCAACATTCTATCTGTTGCTCGACGTACTATTTCCGGAATTTTCGAAGAGACGTAAGATTCAAGACGCATGTCGGCAATCAACATAAGCCCAGATCTGGTATTGTATCCGGGTTTCTATGTTCAATCAAATCTGGGTTTTCCTTGTCCATTCCCTCGGAATATATTTTATTGACAGAATACTAAAAGAATGGCATAAGGAGTGGTCTTCTTTGATTACAAAAGTATATAGTCTACTCCTATTATTCTAGAGCCTTCTGATATTATGGAAATGGTAATGTGTCTTTCCTGCAGACTAAGTCTCAAGGTTTCGGTGACAGGGGTTGGCCTATCACTGTCTGATGAAGGCACTAGAGCCCCTAAATTTTCGGTTTCCAATTTCGCTGAAACAGTGTTCGGCTCTTGTTGATCTATTAAGAGACTATTTGAAGCTCCTGTACACTTGGAAGTACAGTTCAGATCGTTCATATCCGGGATGACCATTTGTCAACAATCAAGAATGAATCTGAAAATATACGTACTCCTAGTCTTGCTACCACTTAATGTTCCTCTGCTTTTGACAAGACATTGATATTCAACGATACGGAATAGATGGCGTGTTATCATTTATTTCTGTTAACTGTTGACTGTAAGGCAGTTCATCTTGATCGGGTAATTTCTATTTAAGGAATAGCCCTCAGACGATAAAGATTCCCCAAAAAAATACTGGGTCAATTGGACGAGAGTTCAGAAGTACGAAATTATCAGTCTACTTAATTCATGGCCGGTAAATTATAGTAAGGGAGCTTAAATATGGGCGAATCTGGGGTAATTGAGTTTGTTATTGCATATTCTGCATCGAGAGCTACCAAATGCGAGAGAAGTACGGACTTTGGGTGCATTCTGGACTCGAAGCTCTTGAGAAAGACACCGGAAAAATTAGCTCGTGTAACCCCAGACTGGGAGAAGTTATTCTTAATGCCTGCCTCGTAAAACGTAATCAATCCAGCTTTAGAAGCCGTATAGTCCGCAATTCCTGGCGGCGGGATGAAGGCACTCATAGAGGCAACATTGAAGATGTTCCCATGAATCCGCCGGATCATGGCCGGGAGGAATTCTTTCGTGAGCAGGAATGGTGCTAGCAAGTTGGTTTTCAGAGTTATACTGTTATCACTTTATGTACCTTCGACCACATTACGGCCGCGGGACAGACCGGCATTGTTGACTGTCGTTAGCAGTCAGAGAACCTGAGGTGTCATTTGCTTTCACTCACTTAGTACGGTCGGATGGCTAACTTGGGATCTAATCTTTTCGCAAGCGGCTGCGATTTCTTTCTCTTCGCTCAGGTCACATGCGTGGTATATGATCCGGGAGTTTCCTTGTAGTGAATATTAGCGAATCAAATCAACATGGATCTATTGGCCAAACCACTCAAATACCACATTCGTAGGCTAGAGGGGCGATGTCCAGCACAACCACCTGTGCCCTCATTACAGCAAGGCGCTGAGCCACTACCCCACCAATGCCACCGCTCCCGCTAGTTACCACTACCACTTCCTGCTTCCAGTTCCAAGTATTGTCTACTACCCAGTTATTCCGGCTTTTAGCGCTAAGTCAATCATTAAAGCATAGTTAGGAGAAGACTGGCCGCTGTTATCAACCGGACAAACTTATTACACAGAGCCGCGACCGTAACTCCGCCACTTTGGACCAAATATTGGCAAATCAAGGTAAAGATGAAATGGAGGAGGGTTTCCCAAATAATAATGACTATCGGATCGATGTATAGGCCTTTGCGGGGAATAATCCAGCGTTCGGTAGACATTTCGATATTTCATGGCGGAGGGACGCGAAGGACCCGGTTTACCAGGTGGAGAAGTTTCTTGAAGTACTTTATTTTAAACGTGATCGCGCTCGAGGGAAGGTTTCCTCTCTCACTGCCTGCCCTCGGTTGATCCACGCCCAGGCTGGAAGGGACCCGACTGACAGGTAAGCCATTACGGATGGTTCCGGAGTGTTGATATTACAGAGAACAACACCACAACAGCGGGAAGTATTTACCCTCTCCGCCCTACGAGTGTCTCTGCCGCATTGCCGACCGAACGGGACTCTCTTCAATTTCCGCGTTTCGTCTTTGTCCATTGACTCCTCAGAGAACTGCAGTTGCCGGGCTATGGCTTCTCAGAATCAGGTAAACACACGCAGCCTAAGCGGCAACTGGATCATGGTAAACTTACCTCGCATGCTATGCAATCCCGGATTACAACCTAAGTGACATTCCGCTGACTATACAATCGCGAAATAGGATAAGTGCTCAACCGGTTTGGATAGAGTGCTCAAAATGGTAAAACCGTCTAGTGTTCCAATAATGGAAGCCTGGCAAAGCGAAAGAGCAATCAGCAAGGAATTGGTTGGGTAGCTAGGAGAGCCATGTCGGTCTCGACATCTACCCTCAGGATCACCCAGGTCTCTGTCGCAGACAGTACTACAGTCTTGACTCTTGAACCTGTCATAAAGGGTGGATTGAAAGGAGAATGAGAGCGTCGTCCGCTGGACTGGACCGAGTTCGAGCAAAACGACACGCTCTTCGGCCGCGTCCGCATTCGTAGCCGTTATATCGCTGGCATCCGAAACCCAGATGGACAACTCTAGCCGATCCTTGAAGCTCAGATTATGGGCGCTGGATCATAAAATGAGACCTTTTTATAAAGGGTGGTTCCCACCGAACAGCAGGCTGCAGCTGCAGAGGTGACCGTCGAGAAAGCTTTCATTCATGACTTCGTCCGTAGCCTCGACTCCGGATGGGCCGCAGAGCAGGTAAGCATTGCCAACATTGAATTCGAAATGACTTCCCGCTTATAGTTGGTTAGATATGGACAGTGGGAAGATCTGGTGGAGAGAATGTTTTGACTCGCCGTGTAGTAGTTGTGACGAGCACGTCGATGGAGTCCGCGCGTTCTCTATCGACGTGAATGATGGCGAGGGTCATTTATATATGGGGGTTTTCATTAGAAAAAATAATTTCGCAGCCTCGAGTACCTGGAGTGACTGCAGCGATGTTTACATCTATTTGTTCCGCATATCTAGATGATTATTTGGAGCCTTAGTAAGCATTCGACTCTGGTTAAAAAAATACAATGCAAAACTACCCTTATCACTAGCTAATTGTGTCTCGGAATTTGAACAGAATGAGGGAACTGCTGTCGTCAATACGATTTCAGAAGTACTTGTGAAGTCTACTTTGCGGATAATTCCCTATCTAATAGTGTAACTGTTGGAATGATGTTATCAAACAGACCAGAGAGGTAGAGTATCTTGACCTAATCCACATACCGCACAGCACCTTGCTTGGCCTAGACTTGGCCTACCATTCCAAATGGCATACCAAGGGATCAGGATTGCATAGGTGTAAACAAGTGGAACTATAAATAGCTAGGCAGATTGTAGTTTAGAAATGACACTTCACTTTTACCTACCGAGCATATACCTACATTCAGTTGAATCGATAGGATATCTGCTTAGGGCAATGACTAAGTCAACCGACAGTAACATTATTGATGTCGATGAAATGAGCTGGGACGGGTCATCTTCAAATTGGGCCAGTACCCAAGAAAACATATATCAGGTTACCGCTTAAATCAATGAAGATTAGAGATATGTGGTTATGACACCACCGTTTGACCCAAAATTGTAACATTCTTCCCGTTGCACCGACCATATGGATGAGTCCATTTTTGTTTGAGTATGGCAAATCAACCACAATGCACACTCTAAATGAATGCCCGATCGGGATCAGGCTAGTCCGAACTCTCCCGGGGGGACAGACAACCTGCCGGCATACGTCGGGTCTGTTCCGAATCTCCGACTTGGCTGGCTAAAAAGATCGTTCACAGTCATCCGTTCAAAAAGCCGGGGCTATGCCTGGTTGGTAGCCCCGTTACTCAATTTTGAACCCTGATGGCCATCACTCCTCCTCGACAGCTCCAGGCTATTTTACCATCCACTTTGGAACATATAATGCATGGGTCTCATTTCATGGTACCACCCGTGCGGTAGTTATTCTTGAGGCTGACAGGTCAACCCGTTTATTATGGGTTGGGACGAGGAATGCAAAGAAGGTCGTCCTTTTTTTTCCCACGGTATGATATAATGCCCTCGTGTCAAAGTCTCGAGTCTCAACGAATTCTTAGGTGATGGGTATGTCATGCCCCTTTCCGAAGGGCATTTAGACTGGATGGCACACGTCAGGAACGAGGCACACGATGCTGGGATTCAACTCAGTGTGTGCATTCTTGAATACGGTTTGTAAACAAACACACACTTCTATCAAAGAAGAGGACAGGCTCTCAAATTTCAGATTTAATTCCTGCCAACCCATATCCTCGGCAGATGCTGCAGGGTGTTTTTGCACTCAATCATCTTGTAAGTTCTGGATACAGGCCATCAGAAGTATCATTTCATTACACAGTTGTCCATCACAGATCTGATCTTATTCTTCATTAGATCGTCTTCGGAGGCGACTCTGCAGGAGGCCATCTGTCTTTGAGCCTGATGGCACATTTGCATCGTTTGCGTCCAACCGACCTCACAATAGAGAGTTCGATTAACTGGCATGGGACTGTAAGAGGCTGCTTCCTTGTGTCTCCGCTAGCATCCTTGAACATCAGTACCTCATCCTATCGTATGTAGTTTAGTGCCGATGTTCTGAACCGGAAGGTTGTTGATGAATGGGGGGTTTATCTTGTGGATAACTCTCCGTTGCAAGAAGAAATATCAGGAGGGAATGGCTGGGGATTGGCTCTTGATGTGCCGGAAGCTTGGTGGGAAAATGTTTCGGCTGTCGATCACATTCTCGTGACTGGTGGGTATGAAGAAGTCTTCAGTGATCATATTCAACGCTTGGGTACGATGCTGAAGAAAAAAGGTGAAAGGTATGTGACACTCTATATGGCTAATGAAGCCCACGACGGACTGTTGATGGACTTTGCGGCCGGCATATGTCCGAGTGAAACAACAAAGTCTATCGCAGACTTTGTGATTGCCTGTTTCATGAAGTGAGCCGCAGACTTTATCGATAACTTGAACTGGACCCACGTGGGTAGAGCTTAGCAATTAGTATCTTCAATACTCCCCTCCGTGCCTCCGGTATCAATTAGACGTACTGCTTACCCTCCGGAGCCATACGCCAACCAGCCACCTCGTCCAGGTAAAAGTTAGATTTCTCGTGTCAGTGGTCAAAGGCTCTCCATTATCGCGGCTGTGATACCTCATGATGTGCCTACTCAATTGAGAGACGCTCGCATATCACCAAATTGCCGCATGTTACCCCGGATCGTAGTGATAGAACGCGGGCTACATCCAGCTACATCGGCAATCTAGGTTGTGGTCGGTGATTTACTCAGCATTATATCTCGAAGAGACTCTCGCGTGGAAGAGAGCAGGCTCGGTGCTATCGTGCCTCTGTGCTTTTGTAAGTAGGGTTGTAGAAACAACGTGGTCAGAGGTGCAGCGACCTAGACGGCGCAGTCTGTACGTTTTGTCTCTCTTGGTTCTGTCCTACAGAGCGTTGATTGACTTCAGCCACTTATTGATCTATGTTTAAGTAGATGGACGCATACGTGAAAAATACTGATGTCACGCATGAGGTCATAGGACCAAAAAGGTGTGAAGGCCATCGAGGAGCAAGGGAGGTTTTATTCCGTGGCCGAGAAAGCTCGAGCTCGAGACCCCAGCACTCTCCCACAAAACGTGAACTGATATTAGCTCCTGCGACCCGTACCTGTTATTATTTGGATATCGGGAGGACCTAATATCTATTATAGATGGTTTTATAATATTTAATAGTTCTATGAATTGGGAACTAATGATTCCTAACTTCTAGGATCTGGAAGTCTGAGTCCAGTCATGGTGAGTGATGATCTTTGTCGATTATGTATGTGCGCATTGTACCGGTCCTAAACACTCTCCAAAAGTCGTTTAAAAATGATGTATCCTTGTAGGTCGTATATTTTATATCATATCAGAGAAAAATAGTATCCCGTACTCCGATTGTATGTAGTTGTTGGAACCATTATTCAGCTGATATGCCTAAGTCATGTGACTCCTTGGCATAGGCAGCTGATATATCTTCAACGAAGCAAGTAGTTTAGAATAACACTTCACTTTTACCTACCGAGCATATACCTACATTCAGTTGAATCGATAGGATATCTGCTTAGGGCAATGACCAAGTCAACCGACAGTAGTAATTTGAGGCATTTCTGCGGTAGTGACATCGTAGATGGGCACATACAACATATATTCAGAAATCAGCTTCCAAAACATACACTTATAGCCAAATTGTACACTGTAATCTCGAAAACATATGCAGGGATATGCCTTTTCAAATTTTTATTTCCTCAGATCGCAACTTTAGTAGAATTTTGTCTTTGGCAAAGTGAAAGAAACCTCATGTTTTCTTGCGTAGGTTGGGTCTATCTCTAGAGCCATATGGCGAGTTTAATTCTATTTTATAGGGGGTCATACAAATCAGCAACGAGAGTCCACGAGTCGCCTCTCTCTCCACTGATCTCGTAGACCTCAACACCACCATCTTCCTGCCAAACCACGACCACGTATCGACCGTCATCACTGAGCCGCATTCCGCGGATAACATCAACATTTCTACCATCTTGCGACAGCAAAATAACGGCGACATCGTCTCCTGGTGGTAGTAACTTAGGAACTTTTTTTAAATGAGGCTCACGTTCTGCAATCTGTCTTTCCCAACGGTTACTAACATACAGGATGTTGGGAATTGTAGTGTGAAGGCAAATTTCGGCGGAATCCATCATAAACTGATGATCGGGGTGAACAGTTGGGGGGATGACGTTGGGTGCAAATCCACCGATAGGCTGCATGTCTTCTGCGGGAGCAGCTGACAGATCAAATGCAATTACTGTGTGTGAGAGCTCACCGAGGACATAAATTATCATCTCTGGTCCGGTTAGCTGTACTGGACTGCAAGATAACATGGGGAAGACTTGCCATTGGGTGTTATGACGGCATGCCGTGCGCCTGTTCCAGCAGGACATTGCAGCCAACCGTATAATTCAAGCGTCATTGCTTCACGACGAATGATCCACACACGGTCCGAGCCCAAGTCCGGAGAATACAACAGACCTCGACTGTCTTCAAGTATCTGGTGAATATGGCATTGTCGTTGTCGACCTTCATTCGGGCCGTGACCAACTAACTCATACGGGAATTTGGGAAAGATCTCCGTTCGGGGGATATCCGAAAGCAGTGATCCGCTGGTTTTGGTAACATCGATGGGATATGTAAGAATGGAATCTCCTAGCTACTAGCTATTGTTAGCATGGGTCATGAATAAGCGTCTAGGAAGATTCACCGTGCCCGGAGCGAGTGCAGAACCGTCGTGCAGCGTGAGAACTAGTTCAGATAAATGAAGAAAAGAAGGTCAATAGTCTGAAAAGAGCAGACCCACAGTAACCAGGAGCTCCCAAGGTTGGCTTCTGACTGGTAATTGTACAAGTATTTTGTGCGTGATCAATTTCGAAGCTATACAAGAGACCGGAGTCGACGCCCTCTGACAGACCCACCAGGTAATCAATGTTCTCATGCTGGGATGAGCGCTCTACCCAGGAGTAATTGGAAGGTGCAGCGTAGCTCCCTAGAAAATTCAATTCCTTTTTGTCAAGGTCTAGTTCAAAAGTGGTGAAGTCGGCACATTCGCCAGAGATCAGAAGTTTGTGCAGTTTGTGCTTCATGGCATGGAAACGAAACATAGAAAGAAAGTAATAGGAGAAACCCATACGAGATATACGTCGGCCACTTATTACCAAACTTTCGGATAATATGTTAGTTATATGGTCAAGTGAGAATCCCGACTAACTGCCTATGGCTTATATCCGATGACAACGTTTGTTGGACCGATCGGAGGTAGGCCTAATTACAATCGAGGTTGGCTTTCCCCGGTGGTTAGCTCGGGTCGGCACGTTGTAGGATATTTATACCATACTCTTGTACGCAACAATTGAAAAAGCTAGTCCTGATGGCTTGTAAGTTCTGTTCATGCCTAGGAGATTGATTGCATAGTTGAAAGCTTATCCGTAAATCCGTACTCCATAAAAGGCGCTCTATTGAACGGCGTCTTTTCTTCGGCCTGTGGGATAGAACAGATTCAGATATCGCCGCGGAGTTTACTGAGACGTGACCCGTGATAAATTGCCCGATCGCGGTATCTCCATTTCAACACTTTCGACCAATATCAAACGCAACCCCGAGATCATTTCGACCGATGGGATCTAACGTTTAACAGTTATTGATTCTTCCTCGCGCACCGATATCTGTCTCTGGTAAACCGCGCAGTTTACTCAAGCTCTTGAGACAGTCTTGGTAGCGGCCAACGAGGGCCAGCCAACGGGGTGAGTAAAGGAAGAAATGGATGCAGATGCCGAGAAGAAGTGCACTGACCATCTGCAGGCCAAAGGGCAGACGGAATGAGGCTTCGCTCTCTATCAATCTCGTCCCGAATGTTATCCAATAAGCAATGACTGCACCTGAAACAACACATATTGATTCCAGCACCAGAAGGGTTCCTCGGAAGTTGGGTGGCGAAATTTCAGATATATATAGCGCGTCTTGGTTTGACCACGCGCATCAGTAGGCTGTTTTAATCAGGGCCCATTGTGTTTCGAGATGTCAATACTTACCATAGATAGAGTACCAACACCAATCCCACCAATTACCCCCGCATTATTCTCCCACCCCTGGCTCTTCAGACCGGTGTCATATCGTAACATGGCTATCACGTGATAGACTCAATCAAAGCAAGATGCCGGACGTACTGTACTCTCATCGGACATTTCACTCTGGGCCGATGATCTGGTGAGTGTGTTGGTATTATGTCCAGTTTTCTCCTAATATGCCCGTTTACACCCGGCCCTCAATCAGATCTAAGGGCTTGAGACTAAACTTGAACCGGTACTTTCAGTGACCCCAAGAGAACCACATTTTATCCGGACGAGAAGTCGGGGCCCCGCGAACATGCATCATGTGCGAATTCTATATGACCGGGTGAAGGCAGTGTTCCGCGGAGCAGGGTCCAAATAATGAAATAATCAGAAGCTTAGATTTTACAACGAATTGCGGCTGTGCTGATGCGCCGTTTCATTTCCGCTAGCTTACCTATCTGAGTATAGATAAGAGTCTGGCATAATAATGATAACAACATTGCTACTCGACTTAGCCTCTAGCTATTCGGACAATCTTATGATATAAAGGGAAAGCTGTATAAAGCAGAGGCTACTAAAGTTTTAAAATTTTAATTCTTATTCAAAAATTTTCTTTTTCCTTGAAAAGCCCACCTTACAGGGAGATCGGTTGTAAAAGTGGTGGATTTAGCATTGCGTACGGCAAACCTGCATGCAAACCCGCACCAAACTGCTGAGTAGCAGGTTCGGTCCCTACCTCTAGATAATGTTGCACTATAGGAAATCTTGCAGGCCTTTTACATCTAGTTCTTGAACCCATTGATGAGACTGATATTTCTCCACAATGGTACTTATTTGGAAGGTCTGTGTTTGATTTGTCCGTTATTATAATTATTTATAGTATCCCATATTGCCTTAGCGCCACGACCAGTGGCTGTCTTGTTTAAACACGAAGTCATCTTGAAGATGGGCGTGCCAGGCTGAGACAGCGACAAGAAAAAAGCAAGAGATAACATGACAGAACATATGCGAGAAGGTTACTGACACAGGTCCACCGTTAGAGTGACGGGCTGGGGACATCCATATACCTTCTTATGAGCCGGTGTACTGTAGCAGGTGGCGTCATTGGCTGCGCAGTCAAATACTTCACAGCCGTCCCCGGGACTGAGTGAATTGGGACTTGCTGCAAAGGGGTTGCCCCATTCCGTGTTCAGCTCATCTAGAAAAGGGTTAGTTAATACAGTGGTCTCTTAGCTGACACATAGAACGGGTACACTCACAGTATGCGTAGTCCGGGTTAGAGGAGAATGAATAGCCGAAAAAGAGAGGCTTATCCAGCGTCTTTGTCTTGGCGATCTTCACGGTCTGCGGATTCCATCTCTAGTCAGTCTCCCTCGCCGTATGGAACATTGTGCTAACTGAAGAAGAGAAAGGAAAAGCGTACCGAGCCAGATGTGTAAAATTTCTCGGAGAAAGTCTTTCCCTTTGCAACCGTGGTAAGAGGGCCGGCGGCACTGCCATCATAAGGGAATGACTGCACATAAACGGAGGTGGCACAATGGTTGTGCACAACGGCATTCTGGGCCGAGACCAGGCCGAGGAAGGCACCAAATGTGATCAGGGAGGTCTTCATTTTGTATTCTTCTACCTTTGTGCCGTTTTCAATGCGATCTTGAGATTTATCTGTTTTCTTCCGACAAGTAGAAGAATAGGCGGCCTTTATATAGACCTCCTATTCAGACCACAGGTAGTAACGATGATGTAGCCATGGAGTGAGTGCATCCGGGAAGCCTTTTGGTCTAAGACATGTCATGTCTTGGAGTGTCAGTCCACCGCCCAGCAGTCCGTGGCAAGTGAGACATGCGCATCGCCGCCATTGGTGTACTGCGCATCCAAGACATCCTCCGGGTAGCGTTACATCTACCCCGCTAATGCTGATCAATTTGGCGGAGAAATTGGTGGGAGGATATTTGGCGACGTGCTATGTGTAGTAAGACATTATTTCAGCGGTGTGCCGATCCTGCCAGAATCAAGGAATTTGTCGGTCTACGATCGAGCATCCAACCGGTTTCTCCACTGCCGACTCCAGTAGCGCCCAAGTCATCTCTCTATACTCCGCTAGACCCGAGCCCCTCCGTCCGTCACAAATTGCCCTCCTAATCTACCAAACCAACAAGTGGAATGAAAATAAAGCTGTAACATGTCGGCAGTTTGCTTCAAGCTCCCTACCCCTGTTTCCGTCGACCAATTTTATCGTAATAAACGCTGGATCCTATAGTGTCAGGACCTGCGCTCTGTAACGAACTGGCCAAGAACCACTACACAGAGTGATGCGCGCACCAAGTCAAGGACTTGGTATTCTGGTCTTTTTAGTAGCTTAGTCAGTAATGTCCTACAGAGCTACTAGAAATGGTAGGCGCTCCGGCAGATGCCTCAGCCATTGTCTGTCACCTCCTAAGTGTCACCTCCTGAGCCAGAGAGCTTCCCGGTACGGAAGAACGTTCCTGTGGATTATTATTATTATTATTTAATCAAGTTTATTGTCCATAACGAGCCCCTAGGGCTATGACAGACCGTGTGTCGTCGGCCTGAGGCCTAGCCTCAGGCCCCTATCAGTTCCTAGGTTAGTTAGTTAGTTAAATTTTACGGCCGCAGTTCACTGCCTAAGCAGGTGTCCCGCCGTTCCCTGCTGGGGCAATGGCCGCCAGGGGGTAAGCCCTGGGCGTCACTAACTAGTTCTAGTTCTAGTTCTAAGTACAAATAGGGACTTTAGCGCTTTAAATAGCTGCTGCAGTGAAGAAGCAGAGCCTGTGGATCAGGCAGAAGTTAATGCCAGCTACAGAGGTCCTTCTAATCTCCATGACCTATCCTACTACCTCTATTTTTTTTTTTTGTGGCCGGGGGGCGGGGGGATCTCAGTCTGGTTGAGGTAATGGATGCCGAGTGCATATATCATCGAAGAAACGAGTTTCTGAAAGCCACGCAGCCAGCTCGGTAGCACCTTTTGGGGTGCCTAGCAGGGAGGGGATTATGTCAGAAGGGGACTCTGCAGATCGGGACAGGCGCCTCTTTGCAATGCAGCAGAAGAGGAAGTGAACTGTAGTCTTTCTTGTACCGGAGCGACAGAGGAGATAGGCATCTTTATGGTTGAACCGTTCGTGATAGGCTGCAAAGTCTCCATGGCCGTACGAGCAACTAGAATCCTTGCTAGAAGCGGTCTTGGGAGCTTTAGCTTAGCAGGACATCTAGGGAAGTTGGTAATCCAAAGGTTTTGATAGGATTGAGGGGCCGTAGACTGCCAGTATCTTTGAAGAGATGTCATGACGTCTGCCTTAGCCCGCCGCCTCAGCGAGGCGTAAGAGTGTTTACTTGTGGAGAGAGGGTCCATAGCAGCACCTTTCTTTGCAGCTTGACCAGCTGCCTCATTCACAGGTATTTGTGTGTGACCAGGGACCTAGCAGACGCGTATAGAGCCACCATTGGTACATGAGAATCTCTCCCGTGCCAGCCAGTTCTGGGCTAGGGCTTGGAAGGATTCGAAGACTTCTTGGGATGAGCCCGTGAAAGGTGAAAGAAGGCGCGTAGCCACCTCCAGGTTATCTAGACAAACCCAGAGATCAGTAGCAAAACAAGCAGTACCTAGTTTAAAGGCTGCTTTAACCCCAGCTAGAGCTGCTTCAACTTCAGCATCAAAGACCTCTTTATTCGGTCCCAGGGGGAAGGAGGACTGCTGAAACAGCGTTCCAGATTGATACAAGGCATATCCACTTCCTGCCATCCTGTTCTCTAGTTTTGAGACATCTGTAAAGACCTTTATATCGGTCAGTGGGAGAGAGACATAGAATCTTTGAAATCTATCAGCTGCTTGCTCCTTAGACATGCCTGTAGGGGTTCTGATTCGCTGTTGAGCTGCTTCGCGTGCCTCTTGTAGGATCCAGGGAGCGTTTTGCAGTAGGTTCAGTTGTTCTGATTCAGGGAGAGCTAACACGCGACGTGCAAAACGGCTGGTCTGAAGGCCAGTTCGGGTTGCTCTTTCTGCCCTCCTGCGGAGAGGGTGGTAGGGGTCAAAGCGGCGGACGCGGACTGTAGCGGTAGCAGCTATATAGTCTAGCTCAATCTCTGCTGGCAGAAGCCCTGACTCCCGGTAGAGTGCAGAGGTAGGGTCGTGCGGTGAACTGGGAGGATTGCTCTGGCCCCAGCTAGTATTACCCGGGTTATCTTATCAAGGTGGCTTTGGACCTTGTTTGAGATTATCCTCGTATGGGGGCCAGGTCGCTCACTCCCTGGCCACCAGGTTTCCGCACCATAATAGACTCTGCGGAGTATACAGGTCTTAACAGCTTGCTGTATAAGGTAAGGGTTGACTCCGCGCACTGTGTTTCCAAGGGAACGTAGTGCATTCGCGACTATTATAACTTTTGAAACCATTTCGCTGACATGATGTTTCAAGCTGAGCTTTTTGTCGAAAAAGATTCCTAGCCAGCGTAAATACGGGGGTGATCTATTCTCTGAAATTGTGACAGCCCCCCCTGCCACTGATAGTGTGCGGCTAGGGACTTGATCAGCTAAACGTCGCGAGAAGTGTATCAGCTCATATTTATCTGGTGAAAAGGTAATTCCTTGTGCAAGACCCCAGTCCAGGGCTTCATGCGGGAATCTGATAGGTTTTGAGCATTTGCCTCTAGGGATAAGGATGTTGCCAGGAAGGCTCCATCATCTGCGTAACCGAATCTAGCCGTTGGTTTGCCATCCAGAATAGAAGGGCCAGATAGAACATGAACAGGATAGGGTATATCGGCGAGCCTTGTGGTAAGCCACAGAGTATCTTAATCCTAGGCCCTAGTTCTCCATCTAGTCGGATTTGAATTGTACGCTCTGTGATAAAGGAGGCTACACAGCGAACTAGGTTATCAGGCCAGCCTTGCGTGCGTAGTCTGTGCACCAGTCTGCTGGGAAGAACACCATCAAATGCCCCTTTAATATCGAAGGTTAAAAAGGAAGCTGTCTTGCCCTGGTTTAAGGCTTGCTCCACATCATGCAGCAGGCAGGTAGCAAGATCAACAGCAGAACGGAGGGGTAAGGCCCAAATTGTTAGCTAGCCAGAACTTTGTAGGAAATAGCAATCTATGCCATATTCCGTGCTATCAGGCGTTCCAGGCCTTTGCCTAGGACTGAGAGGAAAACAATTGGTCTGTACGACCTGTGGTTCGCCCAGTCTGTGACGATCTACAAAGGAGCCTAGTAAAAGGCTAGTTTGTTTATGACTCGTAGTCAAGGAATTTTCCCATGGAGAACAAAGGCTATCTAGGAGCGAGAATCGAAGGCCTCTATGTACTAACTGAGGCTCTGCCTCAGGCTGGAATGCATTCTGGAAGGGTTTTCCGTACTGGGAAGTTCGTATCGGAAGTCCGTATCGGGAAGTCCTTGGCTCAGGAGATAACACTCGCAGCCGTCACCCTCACAGGCCTCAAAGCCCTAGCAACTAGCTAATTATCGCAGATACACTTTTTAAATCGTGGTTCTATAAGTATGCTATTAAAGTAAACTAAGGTATACGTAAATATGTAATCCAGCTCTTGGGAATAAGTTTATGTATGATAATTAGACATTGACATCTCCCATGGGACTAGTAAAAATTTAGTCCCACTCCCACGGGACTCCCATGAGTCCCGCCAAGCTCATTATTTTGCATAACTTTCCCGAAAAGGATGGATAAAATGATGACTTATCTGAATTCTTTAGTTAACTAACTATTAAAAAGTGTTTTGGTATACCTTTAACATATTCTTTGATTCGGCTACATTCCTTATGAAATTTAATGAAATTTGATTGTATATAGATAATTAGGTATTGGAAATGAGAGATTCCCCACGTATTAAAATATTTTAAGGGTCGTGTTAGACCGACACCCCCTACGTTATCCCTAGGCTGCGGCATAACCACAACCGCGGCTATGAGTAGACTTCATCAGAGCCCACAAATGGGCCTGAATCTCGGGCCCAGGGCCCAACCCACTGTGGGCTGATGGCCC